>NC_072731.1:189019182-189038162 GCF_026930045.1 Uloborus diversus | reverse complement strand
CACAATTGAAACTATTTCCGAAATGTTTAATAGAATAAGGACTTGAAGAAAAAAGGGATAAATTAATTTCAAGACAACATAATTCTAATAGAAAGAAATTTAAAGATGAATTTTAAATTTCTGTTCATTATTATTATTACCATTGTTCCTGTTGTTAATTCTCCGTCACCCAATTGATCATCAGTAAGCTTTTTCTCATTTTATAAAAAAAAAATAAATACATAAAAAAACATATATATAAACAAATTCAAGTTTTGGAGCACCGTATTAAAGCTGGTGCTTTTAAAATTAAAGTTTATTAGATCAAAGATTTCAACCAACTTTAATATCTTTACTGAAACTTTGAAGGAGTTGATTTTGTGTGTGTGTGTGTGTGTGTGTTTTTTTTTTTTTTTCATTTTATTGCTATACGCTATACATATACTTTAGTAACTATGCTGAACGATTTCCAGTTTTTATTCAATATCTTTTTCTTTAACCCACAAACCTTCCACACGTACACAAAGCCTTTGAAAAAGTAACGTTTGTTGTAAAAAAGACAATGAACGTGTTTTCTGTAATTGGATCGGACCATGCTTAGCAAAACAATGCGATAGTGAAAGGAGATGGTGGGGTTATTCGTCTTTCACAGACAGAGCCCGATCATTCTGACATTGGACAGGGGGCACATTTCCATTTCAGGCCCCCCTCCCCCCTACGGCCCGACTAAGATTTTTGAAGACACTGGGCATGAAATTCATTTTGTGCCCCTCCCCCCTATTCTCGCTTATTCTGAAGTCATAAAATATTTCGATACTTGCGCATTAATGCATCCATGCTATATGAATTTGGTGTGTGTGGTACCTTATATTACAACTTTTAAAAAGTACAAGAGATATGGTATACGATAATTATATGAGATTTGGTTAAACGTTGCCATTTTACCGTAAATATCAAAGCTATCTATGATATAACTTTTTTAGTAAATACAGACTAAACTTGAAGTGGTTTTGAGGTTTGCAAGGAGATCAAATTTCTAAAGGGAATATTTATCAACAAATATGAGATTTTTTTCCTTTTCTTGGCATTTAAAACAATATTAATGACATCATTGTACTCTAGATTCTGAGTGAAATCATTATCTATTTTTAATTAGCGTAATAAATTGAGGGGATTTTGGGCCCCCTGAAATCTAAGAGGAGGGGCCTGTGCCCCGCATGCCCCTGCAGTAATCAGGCTCTGTTCACAGATCCAACTGCGTTAATAAGATGGGTGTTGGCTGGTCTTCAAATTATCGATTTAATTACACAGTTTGAAAAAGTTAACTCTGCTGATTTAAAGAAACGCTGTATATGCGCAATGAAGAAATGTTAAGTTTCCAAAGCATGTTTTCAAGAAAGGTCTTGAAAAGAAATAGCTAAACATGAGAATCCATTTTTAGAGTTATCGAAAGAATTGTTTTCATTGGAGACGAATGTAGCAGTAGACGAAGAATATGTGGAGCAACTGATAAAGATTGGCCAAGTTGAGGGAAAAAACAGTGCAACAAATTTATAGAGAAAAGAGTTTTGACTTAAAAGTCACTTAATGTTCACGGGTAGAAAAACAATAACTTGTTAGCATTTCATTTTTCCAGAAAAATCAGTAAGTCTGCTTTTTTACTGAAAAGATTCAAATCCGATACAGATTCGTTTTCAAAACTTTTCATTATTCGCAGTACCTTAAATTTCAACCTAGTTAAATTTCTGCTCTATGAAAATCAACCTCAACCTCCATCGATTTCAATAAATGGAGCTCTTTGAACGGGAAATAAGTCTGGTCAATAGCATTCCTGCTCAGTGAGTTAAATTACAGTATTCCTACTAATCTAAACAACTCGAGAGAAGAAGAAAACGAGTCAAGATGGGATGATGAAGATGCAAATGATGAATGGTAATTTTAAAATAAATGCAATGGAGATACATTGTGACGCCATCGTCTATATGATAGTTCTTTCATCCTTCACATAAAACAACCTAGGACAGAAAATTTTTCGGTGGAGTATCTGCATTCTTTTCAGGATACAACAAGTAAGACATATAAGAGGAATAAGAGAAAGATATCATTTTAGAGAAAATGGTTTGCTTTCTAAGAACTGGTTCAGCTTCTATGAAACGAAGATAAGACAGAATTGTTTTCCATGATTGCACTAGCTATATGATTTTATGTTTGCTCTTAATGATGTGACGGTGATTTTCATCGAATAAGACATCTCTAGTGCCATAAAATCACGAGGAAGCTAATTTCTGGATCTTCGTTCATGCTTCCCACAGCTGAAGCCCTAAGGCAAGTTATTTAGTGCTTATCAAGGTGGACATCAGTGGGGCAGTATGTCCAAAAATTTAGCCTTAACTTCAATTTATGATTTTGGTTTTACAGTAACTGATGAAAAGCATGTTCTTATTTGTTTGAGTTTGACCGAAGTTTCAAGTTCTTGCTGAAAGCGAATTTACGTTATGCAAGTGTAAAAAAACTGCTCTCAAATAACTTGTGGGTGCTTCAAAAATGGACTTACCTAAACACCTATGTGTAAATGCTGCAATGGAAAATGTTGTGTACTCGTGTAAATTACTTGTAAATTCAAACGCTTTAAATTGCCTTCTATATAATCGTTGTATGCATCACTTAATCAGATTTGTATTTCAATTTAGTTGTAGTTTTTGTAACAGTGAATTATATTTCAATAAATAACAATTTTATTAATAGTAAAAATATTGCTATCTTTATTAACGTAGCACAAAGCTTCTTATTGTAGTAATTGAATATTTCTTCCTCTTACATCGTTTAAAACATAGAACAAACGGCTCAAATCGTCTAATGAGAAAAAACTTGAAATTTGTTTTAAAGCGTTTAATAATAATAAAGATTGGAGTTCTGTAAAAATAACGTCTGTGCCCCCTCCCCCTTATTTCAATTGCACATATGACTGATAAAACTGCAGAATGTGAGTGAAACTTCCAAAAAATTGCGTACTTCATTTCCAAGTGTTTGAAGGGGTTTTTTTTTTCTTCTCCCACCGATAATGAAAATTGATTTCGTTTTAACTAATAAAAGTGCTGTATTTATTCTTAAACAACAATTCAAATCTTTGTTTCAAGTTTTGAAATATTACTAGCTTTGTTTATGGTTTTCAATTTCTAGTTTTATTCTTAGTTTTGTAATCAATTTTTAATAGTAAACTTTAAAACATAGGCTCGGATTTTCTGATGTTTCGGATTTCTGGGGTTCGGATTATTGGGTTCTACTGCAAATGAATTGATTTTCCTTAAAACAGTGCTTTAAAATGCATAAAAAAAGCATTTCTCAAACGACCCCTCAAGAAATGTTAAAGACTTTGATTAGTTAAAGTTTTGTTTAAAAAAAATCAAGTTTTTAAAATTACTTTTAAAATTAGGAGGTTTAGAGATATTTTGATAACTTTTTACGCTTTAGTAAGCATAATAGAACTCCCAAAAGAAGATACAGTGGGTATTTTTCAAAAAATAAAAAAGAAAAGTAGTTTTAGATTTTTGACCAAAAATGGTTGCCAGGGGGAGGTTTGGGGGGGATTTTGAGTTGCCTCGCCTTCCAAAAATGTTTATTAGTACATTGTCTACATGCATGCCAAGTTTCATGATTTTATCACAAAATGCAGTTTCCGGCTATATTTTCTACCAGAGCCCCTCTACTAAAAGGTATCATCCTCGTCAAAATTATGTTTGAACTTAATGCTGCTTGGGATTGACCTTTCCAATTTTATCCATCTCATATTAAGCCAATTGACTGTTAGTCCACTTGTTGATTTTTTTTCTGTTGGTAAGAGCTTCTTCCAATGGTTTTATGGAAAGAAATTCTTGTGGATTCATTTCGACAACTCTGAAAGAGTTCTTTCTTTTACTATTTTGTATTATATGATATCAGTCGCTAGAGTTATACATATACGGAAATTTTTTTTGCATAAGATTCTATAACTGCAAAATCAGCATCTTTGGGCAAATAACTATGCCCACTTAATAAAAATTTAAGCTTAATTGATTCAGCTTTTATAACTTCACTCTGAACCAATTTCAATAAACTTAACACAGTTTTTATATTTCGATTCTGTCCTGAACATGAATCTGAATGCATTATATTTTTTTTTTTTTTTGAAAATCCTTTGCGTACAATTTAATGTGTTTAGTTAAACACGATGACACTTCTTTTGAACCCGGCGATGCTTGGGTTATAGGCCCAAAATACATGTAGCCCTAGTTAGTCTTTAAATCATGGCAACCAAGATTGTATACATATAAGTTTCTCTTGTAATAAGCCACTGATGTGGATAGTTTCGGAAATGGTAATGATTTTTTTAAATCAAAACTAAACACGTATATTTCGTCTAAAGCTCTTATTCGATCATTAGCCATACTATTACGGGCAATTTCTGCATTTTGCAAGTGTTCGTCATGTTCAACTTCAGCTGCATTTTTTTCTTCATCTATTGTAGATTGTTTCTTTATTGCCAAATAATCAGATTTTGCACAAGCATCTTTTGAAGGTTTCTTAAAATGTAAGTTAAATTTTGTCTAAAATATATGGTAATAAAACTTTTCCTTTACTGGTACAATTTGCTCTTCATTACATTGTTCGACATACAGGTTATACATTTTTGCAATAGAAAGATCTGAATTTAAGTATCTGAGTCTGGGATTATGACTTCTTGTACTACGAATTTCTAGTTTTTCAGTGTTGCCAACAAATATCCCGAAAGAAGAAGAATAATTTAATTTTTATTTCAAAGTTTATTTAAAAAAATGTTGATAAAAGGTGGACTGATTCACAATGGCTTCTGAAATTATTATGCAATACATTCCGAAGCTATTAAAAAAGGGCAGTCTAACCTAGAAAAAAGTAGCCACCAAGTAAATCCTTTAATAATTAAGAAGATTATTATTTAATTCATCAAAATTTCCAAAAATCAGAAAATATCAAAAAGTGTACTTAACCGCATAGGCTTCTAAGTGGCTCAGTTCTCAAGAAAGGATAAAGTTGTGCTAATTTTGATATATTTGCTATTTTTAACTAAGTATTATTTTTTCACAATAAGCTTCAAAACTTTTAACTCAAAATTTACTCGACTTTGTAAAAAACAGATTATTCTTTCTGCATGCTAGACCGAAGCTCGACTGATGCTCAAAAACTTGTGAGGATATTTGCTAGGGAGCAGCATCAATCTGTTATGACTGTTGGTTCTCCAGTTATAATTCGTTTTGAAAAAAAAGCACTGCGTAAACGAGCCCCGCTCTACCTACATTATATAAGTGAAAATATTACACTTATTATTAGTTAAAATACTCGGTACAACAGTTTACTCCGGTAAGCGTAACAATATTCCCCTTCGAGGTAAGTTGCTACAAATTACGAGAATGTATAAAACTTTTCAGAATAAATTGCCTTAAAGAAACCCTTTAAAAAATATAAATTACGGATGTACAATATTTATGGCCGACATTAAATTATGTTTCATAATAACACTCGCAGTAGTTATTTCTAGAAAAATAGTGTAGATTTTTCAAACCAAGCCCCTGTCTCTCTTACTGCTCATTTATATTATTTCTAATGTAAATCTATGATTGCATTATTTTGCATTTAACTCAAGTTAAATTGGAAATCATTTAATGTAAACACTTGAGTTACACAATATTATGCAATAGAAAAAGAAAGACGAAAAACAGATCCAAAAGCAAACGATAGCTTTTATTAAGTAACTTTCACGGTGTTAACACGGTTCTAAACAAGTGTTGTTTACTCTGGAAGTTGAATTCGCGGAATCCAACAGAGATATTAAATTGCTATTCGGCATAAACAGCTTCGTTTACTGTGTTTAACTTTTTAAAGATGCGTTGCTAAAATGTTTGTGTTCAAAATTATCTCTTCTGTGTGCGTAAAAGGGTGTGTTGCTCCTGAAAAATAGAATAAAAATACTTATTCCGTGAAACCAGGACTGCGGATTCGGAATCGTGGAGTCGGAGACGGGATTCGTAAGTTTCTAGAGTCGGAGTCAGTCATTTTTCCTCCGACTCCACAGCCCTGTATTTAACTTTCATCGATCCTCTACTAGAATTAAGGACGTTCAAGTGGCAGATCAGAATTGTTTAGAGTTGAGGCCGTATTAACTTGCTTCAGAAAAAAAACTTTTTCACTCTAATTCTTTTAACAGCCATCAAACAAACATAGTATGAACTTCCTATACGGGAGTAAATAGATGCGATACTTAAAAAAAAAATCATCAGAAAACATTAACATGTAGATGTTATATTTAATGGAATAAGGGAATGTTGCCGTCAATGGACCACATAACAGTTTTTGATTTTTTTAGAAGGAAATCCAGCCTAAATTTTACGTTAGTTATAGGAACAATTACTCAGTTTATTTCTCTTATAATAAAAACATTCACTTTTATGATAAACGTACACAATAAAGAATGAGCATTAAAAACAAATATTTTTGCATGTGATTTATGGCAACTGGTTGCTGTGGATGGAGCATCAAGTTTCCATGGATGAACCACATTCTCAAATTAGAAAATCAATGCTTAACTTACAAATTATTTATTACAGGCGATCAACAATCACTTCAAATAACAATAAGTTATAGATAAAAGAATAAACTTTTCTATTAAAAAAATTTGGGATAGGAGGAATATAAAAACCTTACACAACACACATTTGTTGCCATCACACCTCGTTCACCACTTGATATTTTCCCAACCTGTGCAACAACATTCTCAACTAATATTTTTTTGGCCTCTTTTGAACTGTTCGGAATTTTATTCGAAACAAGATCGTACTTTCCGACAAGGCTCTCTAAAATGTCAGAGAACTTATTGGCCATTTCCTTACTGAAACCAGGGGCGTAGATCTCAGACTGCCAGAGAATAACAGTTTTAACAGACCATTTGTCTTAATTAAATCTGCGCGACATGTTATTTCTCTCAGCGTCTTGAAGGGCCAATTCCCCAAATTTTTCGAAATGATTCCAAATAGGTCTCCTCCAGTTTCAAAATAACATTTACTAATAATATTCCTATTTTGGAGGGATTATCTCCTAAACTTTTAATAAGTGACATGACAAAAGTAACAGTAAACCAGTTTTTATCTTTATGCTGTCGGCAAACACGTTCCATGCTCTCACTTGTGCCCTGGCCATATTTTACTAATATTGGCATCATTAATTAACAACAAAAATACTTAAAACTGTATTACTATTTTTAAAATATACAATGAATTTTATAAAAAAATTTAAGTTGAAATTATAATATAGTGAGGGAGTTTCATGAATTACTAAGAAACCTTTTTTATTTGTTATCATATTTATTTAAAAACTAGAAAATCGCCCGTCAAGATATGACGGGTGAAAATTTCGTAAAACCTCTTGAAAAACGTGATTTTGCCTTTTTTCGTAATCATGAAATTTTAAAGCACTTAAAACTGATGTAATGGTGTTTTAACCCTAAGATCACCTTCATGAATGTTTTTAAGAGTTATTGGCACTAAAATTATCCCTTTAGCGTGAACAGGTAAATCAGTAGGTAGAAAACTAAAGTGGTGTCCCGTATTTGGACCACTTCCTCTAAGAGGACGGTAAAAATCTTATTTGAAAGTTTATTTTATTTACTTTTTATTTTAACTAATGATACCTTCGTACCTGCCATTTCTAGCTTATCCGGTGAAGAGTACTATAGCGATTGAGGGGGAAGGAAAGAAACTGAAGGGAAAACTCTTGAAATGCATATTCGTGCACACACACACGCCTATGTATACATATATATAGTACATATACAGGGTGCTCCGTTTTAACCTGCAAGACCTTTATTTTCGCAACTGTTAGTTCAAGATGTATACTTCCAATTGCAAAAATGTTCAAAATCAAATGCATAGTCAAGATATTGAAAATTTCAAGTAAAAATAAAAATAAGTCAAAAAGTACAAAATTTAACTTTTTATACGGGCCCCAGGTCACTTAACTTATATTTAAGGAAATAATCTCCGTCGAAAAATAATCCCAACACAATACGTTAGACTTTAGTACACGAATATTCACCGAGATATGAAACGCAGTGTTTTGTGACTTACACAACTTTTCACTCGCCGTCAATAACACCTTTTGGGGGAAAATATAGCGGTTAACAAGTGTTTAAAATTATATGTGTGCATAGAGTGTGGTTTTTCAAATTGTTCGAGGTTTTGTAGTGTGTTTTTGCGTATCATGACTTAACATTTGCTTTTTTTTTAATAGTAATGAAAAATATAAAGGTCTTGTTTTTCTTACTTTGACGACCAGTCATTCTTCTGAAAGGGCTATAAGTTCCAATCGCATCTTTTGTATGGTCCCTTAAAATTTTAAACTGGTATATCTCCTTGAGTTTTTGACACACAAATCTCAAGTTTTTCATGTCAGTAATAATTTTCAGTGGAGATTATTTCTCTAAATATTAGTTAGGGAACCTAGGACCCGTATAAAAAGTTAAAATTTTGTATTTTTTGACTCATTTTTATTTTTACTTGAATGTCTTGAATCTGCATCTGATTTTGAACATTTTTGCAATTGGAAGTATACATCTAGGACGAACGGTTGCGAAAATAAAGGTCTTGCAGGTTAAAACGGAACAACCTGTACATACAAATAGATATAGATACATATATATAAGGGGAAATAGGCTTCAAAAAGTTAATAGGCTCGAAGTGTGGGCTCTATTGGGGCTTGAATTACTAGGAGTTAATGAGTGAAAATACTGTTACATATATATCCTCATTAAAAATAAAACTATTAACAGAATAACAAGTAAATATATGCAATAATACTTATAATAAAAAGATTCTTGGTTAGTAAGGTTATATACATCCAAGTTAAAATGCCTGGTAAGGGCCCACTATAAACATCCACAATAACATTTTCCGAAAAAGAAAACGAAACGGCTTAGTGAAACCTAAATGGGAAATAAACGCGTTTCCGTTTCTTCCCCCGATGTTTACTGAAGAGGATGAGAAGAGCCTAAAAATCAGCTTTCATTTTGGAACTTAAGTATGTAAAACAGGATTAACATAATATGAAAGTGACGAATAGAGTTACATTAAAAGGCATATTATGCAAAAAGAACAGACCAGTTTTAGCAAGTGTACTCGAGATACTACGGTGGGGCTTTCTCTTTTTTTCTTCTTTGAAAAATAATAGAGTTAAAATATATACATTAATAATAAAGTTAAAATATATACATTATATATACAAAGTTAAAAGAATCGAGGTTAATAATAGGATACCCTAGCTAGAATGCTTGATAGCACGCATTTTTTGAAACACACAAATCAAGTAATGCAATGAAAAGAAAAAGTCTTAGTGAGTTCAGTTTGAACAGAAACGCAAGACCACACCCTTTACCAATATACATGTGGAAGAGATGAAAACAGACTGGAAAATCCGCTAACTTTTTGGGATTCGTAATTGCGGGTAGCCAGTTCGTTAATTAAATTATAGATGGAATTTGTACCAGATGGATGCGAGAAGTAATTCTAGCATCCTTGACGACTCTGCAGTAGACTGTTCTCGGACAAAGGAAGGTCTAACACTGATTACGCGCCTGCACAAACTTCTTCGTCTGCATATCTTCGCGGTCTAGTCATGGAATTGGTCCATTGACTGCAACCTTCACCTACTAACAGTTTGAAATAGTGAACTTGATAATGCTTCTTAGTATTAATAATTTTCTTTTTACTTAAAAGAGGTACGTTATCCCTTAAAACAGTTGCTTTTTAAACATTTAACTATGTGTATTTAGTAGTTTGGAATATGGTAATGTGATAGAGATAAAGAGAGATAATGTTTCACATTGGAATCTAGTGTTAAGCAAGAGTTATCTTTTTTGTATATCACTAAACCATACATTACGAACTAATTAAATTTTTTTTAATGGAAAACACAGGCAATATTTTATATTATAGTCGGCCTACAAATGCATGACGGTTTTGATTTACTGTATTTTAAAAACATCTTCACAACAAATAATTTTAAGTAACTAATTATGAAACAAATGTTTATTTTAAGAAATACAGTGACGGATTTCATGGTGACCTTGCCATTTAAGTTCTTTTACAGCAATTGGTACGTTCAGCATTGTAAAGAAAAATCAGTTCTTTTAAGCACATAATAATGTGATAGCTTTTGTTTTCTTGAAAAATAATGAAAATAGTTTGATCGAAACACTGATTATCTCTCTACAACCCGTCATGTACTTGTGGTCAGCACAAAAATGATAATACTTGTCATATATTCCACTCATGTCATTTGGTTACCTAAAAATAGAAGAAAAAATGTATGAATCATCTGTATGAGTAGTAACATAAGCTTGTTCAAAAATACTTCCTTAAGTACTAGGTAAGGTAGCATCCGTTTTTCAAAACTTAATAAAATCCATTGCATGAATCAGAAAATATTTATTTGTTTTTTATAATGTAGGCGCATATCTTAAGGCTTATTTTACTTAGTTTTGAAGATCAAATCAGATAGGTGACGTCCTCCATTCTTCGTACACTAAGCCCATTTCTGGCGTTTTTCATGACTCTCGCTTGCATAGCAGGCGTTATGTCGGCAATTTCTCCCTGGGTGTTGGTTTTCAAATCTTGTAAGGTCCTTGGACGGTTCCCATAAACACGGAACTGTACAAGATTTGAAAACCAACATCCAGGAAGAAATTGCCGACATAAAGCCTGCTATGCTAACGAGAGTCATGACAAACGTCAGAAATCGGTTTAATCAGTTTATGGAAAATGAGGGACGTCACCTACCTGATTTGATCTTCAAAACTAAGTAAAACAAAACTTTAGATAAGCGACCGCATTATAAAAAACATGTAAAGATTTTCTGATTCATACAATGGTTTTTATTGAGTTGTTTAGAAAAAAAAAGTTATGCTGCCTTACACAGTGCAATGGAGAAATATAGCTGCATCTAATAATACAACACTCTTCTCGAATAAAATATTTTGCTCAAAGTGTTAATGAACATCTTTTGTTAACTTAGTACTTCCTAAATCTGGTAAATCTTTGGAGAAACCCGACGGAAAGCACCAGGAGGTTTATTGTTCACAATAAACCTAACAGTTTTGATGAGAGTATGTAGTGTTTCTTTGTACTCCGGGGGAACATTTTTTGTGTGTTCGAATCGTCCATGAAACATATAACGTTGTTGAGTTTAAACAAAAAGAAACTGCATTCAGTATTTTCCTGAATAATTTTGTTGTTTCATGTACAAAAGTATATTTGTGTAATTATATTTTATTAAGTAACTATTTTTTGAAATTTGATTCGTTTAACAAATGAGAACTTTTTAAGCTAATTTGGAAATTCTGCATTTTTAACTTGCTTTTCCTGAAGTAAAACAAGTTGATTTGTGGATCACATGACTGACTTCCTTCTGTACCAATTTAATGATAATAGTACCTTAGAGTAAGCAAGGAAACACTTAAAATATTTTCACCCCTAGTTCGTCTAGAACCGATGCAAAAAAAGCATTTTACAGTGATTAATTTTTCCAATATCGGTAATTTTTACGGGATTCAATGGATGACTCTAACAATCGCCAATAGAGTGAGATTGAAACCAAATTCTAAAAATAATGTTTTTCGCCCCATTTGTCACCAACTTGGCGATAAATCACCAAGTTGGTGACAAAACTTGGAGATATAAGCCAAGTGTTTGTCAAATTATAACATCACTTGAGTTTGCATTAATATTTACATTGTTTTTTCCCCCAAAAAAGCGTGAAAACCCTTTTTGCACATCCGAATACGACCAAAAAGGGAGGCGCACAACTAGATCCCACTAGGAGTCTACAATCTACATATGAAATGTCAACTTTCTACGACAAAACGTTTTTGAATTATGCGAGATACTTATATACACACGTACATACATACACACATACAGATTTCAAGAGAGAACTCGTGGTAATTCAGTCGGAGATGGTCAAAATGGACATTTCAGGTGTCCATACATTCTTACGCCCATAAGCACGAGTGGTAGGGTTGAAAAACTCACTCAACATTCATTCGGGGATGAATAAAATGCAAAATTAGGTCGAAATTTGAGGGAAATATTTTCTCGAATACAATACTTTCTTTACTATGTAAAAGGAAGTAAAAAATAAGAACAGAAAGAAAACAGGGAAAGAGTTGGGGCAGTCGGGGCTACCCCCGATTGTTGGAATAGGGGGCATGTTGAACCGGTCACAATAAGTTTAATGCAATTATCATTTTTTTATTTAAATTTATGAACAACTAAGAGCACCTGTAGTCTTACAAATCATTTGTTACGAAATTGCATGGTGCAGTTACATTAAACAAATTTTATTGCAGAAATAAATTTTATAGTTTTTTTTCCCATTGCTAAGTAATTTTTCAAAAATTAGCACCCATATTTTTTAAAGTGGTTTTTATGAATAATGGAGTAATGAATTGTACTCCTCTCCTAAAGTAAGTTCTTTTAGTACAAAATTACAAGCGGGTTTTCTTACTTTTTAACGTAAAGAAAACAGCATTTTTTGAACCAAGAATCCAGGGTACGTTGGTCCACTTTTAGAAAATCCACAAAAAGTGAAAGCTTTTAGAAGGATTACAGAAGCAAAATTCTAGTTCTAAGGACATCAGTGAAGTTGATGAAGACCCTAGTTGCGCTGATTCTTGAGAAAATATAAGATGGTTCTGAGCAAAAATAGCGCAAAAGCAGAAGTTGGTCAATTTAATGTTTTAATATGTTAATTTGATCTTTTTTCAATGTTAAACACGAAAGAACAAAGGTTAGTTGCAAATATTGGCTCATTTTATATTATTATACTATATATATAACTATTTATTATTAAAATTGTTACAGAAATTGTTTTCATAATTCGGACCAACATACCCAGCCCGAGGCACATTGGTCCACTTCATAAAGGTTTGTTAAAAAATTTATGTAAAAATTTAAATTTTCGAAAATATCTGGGATAATGAAAAATATTTCATGAAACTAATGACAAAAAATTAAATTGATCATTTACTGTTTTCATGAAATAAAAACGAAAAGTCGAAGTTTAGACTAACGTTCCTCAACTCCCCCTGTAATAAAAAAAATTGTTTAAATAAAAATTAAAAAAAAAAAAACGTTAGAAACGATAAAGATCATAACTTAAATACGTCAACAAATAATTGTAAAATAGTGAAAAAAAGGCTTAGAGGGAGAGGAAGAGCTATTGACTTTTATAACTTTTTTTTAAAAACTTTTGAAAGATCTCCATCAGATTTTGAATAGTTACTTCGATAAAAGAGTCAAGAAACTAGTTGAATAGTTTATCCCGCAAAGCTTAAGCTTTGCGGGAAAATTGAACCCATTGTGATTCCAAATCAAAAAGCGGACTTAAGTTGCTGACAAATATGACCAAAAACCAACTTTTGACGTAGAATAAAATTTACGGAAATGTATTTTTTGCATCTATAATTGTTTCCTTCATAGGCGAAAGATAGATAAAGAGACAAAACAATAATGCAGTTAGTAAGGTAACATGTGCATATGATTTGTTAAAATCAAATACTTTAACTCTGAAACCAAATATCGCGTACCATTAAACCATACTTTTTTAAAATGAATAAACTAAAGTTTTTGAAAATGACTTTTTTTCTCTAAGACATTACTACATAACGTACCCTCGGCGGAAGAATTCAGGTCGCATTACTTAGTACTGATAGGAACTAGATGTCTCTAATATGTTTGAAACTTTATTGAGTGAAAAAAAAGAGCCTAATTTGACAGAAATCAAGCATGATTTTAATAACAACAATTCAAACCCAATTAAATTGGCTAGATAAATGTGTTTTAAAGAGTAAAAGTTTTTCATCTTTTTATGAAATCATATTATTTAGAATAGAATTCAAGACCTATCTTTATGCAACATAATTCACAATTTTTTAACGGAACCTAAAAGAAAAAATGTGATACATTTCCCAAAAAATGCAAAATAATTCTTGTAATTACAGAATGACTATTTAGTTTTCAATACCTTAGATGCCTTTGGAACTCTTGTTGTGTACATATCTTCGCCTGACATACAGATATAAGCCATAAAACACAGAAGAAACCAAACATATGACTGCTACAACTCTGAAAGCATTTCTGCCTCCGTATGCGTTCATTATGAATGCACTAATCATACTTCCAGAAACTTTACCTGAAATATTGAATGTAAGTAAAAGTATTAAAACTACATAAAAGTATACATTTTTTATCTTTTTGCAATCAGAGCCATCTCAAAGGTCGCTCGTCAGTTAAGCACCTTTCACGGGAGAACAGTTATTGCAAAATTGAATTGGTGAGTAACCACTCTAAAATGGTGTACCGGTAATGAACGAACAGGTTTTTAAAAAAAAGACTCCTTCAAAGTGAACGATGCAGTACGATATCCTAAAAAATGAACCACCATTCATTTAATCTGTGAATGGTTTGGAATTTGGTAAATTGTTAATCCTAACTTAAATATTTTTCGATTAAATTTTCATTGGCATATTTTCTTACTTTTGGTAATTTTAATCGATTTTTCATAAAAGAACATTATTGATGCAACGAAATATTTTCAATGCAGGTAAATAACTTTTGCAAAAAGAACTTTTAAAAATAAGTAAAAATGAGCGAGTTCAAAGTAAAAATGAGCGAGTAAAAAATGAATATTCCTCTGAGGAACGGATCATTTAAAGGGCGACAATTCCTTTGCCTAATGACTATTTAGAACGCCCATAATAATCAAACCTGACCCAACGGAAAGTAAATATTATGTTCTGTTTGTGCAGCATTTTCGAATAATTGAAAAAAAATGTTATAAACCAACTCTCACACGAAGTATCAACACTATTCGAGTCACTTAAAATCTGTTCTAAGTTACAGACGTTTTTAAGTGTTAGCTGCTTTCACAAAACACACGTATATGGTACGGAAATTGCCACTACCATACTACATTATACGGCCACTCCATATACTATAACGCATCCAACGAAAAATAGCGATATTGCCTAAATAAACTCTTCGAAAAGGAGCCTTGCAATTGAAAAGTTTTTTCAACTTACCTATACTGTAGTGAATGCCTCCAGCTGTTGCAATTACTGTAGCTGTCATCCCTTCAGGGGCAATATCATGAGAATTCTGGATCACTGCCACCCATAACAGGTGATAAGTTAAAATGCATGTAGCTTCTAACAGTAAAGATAACCACGGGTTATATAAAACTGAGTACCCGATTGCACTTATTACATATCCAATGAGTCCTAAAAGAAATATGTTCGTTGGTCCAATCTTCTCCACCCACCATTTGGAGGTCAACAGAAACGGCAGTCCATACAAACCAGCCACAGCTGGCAGCAAGCCCATTAAAACGCTTGAAGCTTTCAAGTCTTCTAAATACCAAAACATGTAAATCTTTGTAAATCCCCAAGAACTACCTAAAATGAAGACAACTATCGCAAATGAAACGATATCAGGATTTTTAGCCATGCCAAGTGTTTTCTTCCACATGTGTTCTCCCGGTGCTTTAATTACCACTTCAAGTTTGCAAGCCGCCATTAATGTGACTAGAAGCATTGTGAGAAATAAGTAAAACGCAGAATAATAATTCTTCTCTTCTCCAACGCTGGTTGTTGCTTTTACGATGTAACCACCAAGAGAAGAAAACACCAAGACACCAAAAATAGCGAAAAATCGTTCTCTTCCATAATGTGAGCCATGTTCTTTTACTAAAGTCATGGAAGTGACATCCAAAAATCTATAACAGTTAGAGAAAAATGTATAAAAGATAACGAGATTGATGTAATACACCACGAGAAGATTTGTCCGGTAACTGCGAATGTTGGAACACTCTTCAAAAGATAATACAGTGCAGTTAATTTCACAGTTAATTTTATCGTGATCATTGCAACTAGTGTATGATATGTTATTAAATAAAACTGCGTTTAAATAATGGTAGCCGACACTTTCAGACTTTTGAGAAGCATTGACATTTGCCACTAAAGAGAAGTTCATGTAACTTGCACTTGACAGTAATTCACATATTAAGTTACTTCCTGTACACTTCTGAGTCACATTTTTCGAACACTGCGCATTGCAGAGATCTAGATGTAAATTGTTTGCAGTGAAACTTTTCGCAGAAGTTGTTTCCAGCCTGTAAAAAGATTCTGAACAGCTCATTTTGATGGAATGGGAATTATTGCATTCTCCATTTAATCGTGGAAGTGTAATCAAGATTCCTACAGTTAATATTGCAAGGAGAATATTTCCAATAAGAACTGGTTTCGATCGTCCTATTTTATCTGCTATAATTCCGGCTACAACTGGTCCACAAGTTTGAACAAATGGAGTTATAATGTACAGTACTGAGACTTCTGATAGAGTCATTCCTCTTTGCTTCAAAAAGACTATGAGAAAAGAACCCATGACTGACCCACCTGAAAAAGGAATATATGATATAAACTGCAAAATAACACAAAAACTTTAATGAGTAAGAAATTGTTAAAAAATAGTTTTTGAAAATTGGTCTGGCAAAATATTTTGAGTCATTTTATTATTTTTTTTAAAAATAACAATTTTGAAACTTTATTAGGTTAATAACGCACCGGATCACAAATTTGTTGCAGCAAGGGCATGTCCATAAATGATGCCATACATTTTTCAGCAGATCTACCCCCACCCCTTCCTTCTTAGTAAAGGAATGATGCTAAAGTGAGAGTATAATGCTATTTAAAAAATGTTTTATCTTTCAAGACCAATATTTTTTTCACTAAGCTTATATATCTATGTCTATGAAAACAGTTTCATCTAATTCCATTCACTTTAGATTTTCTAAACTTAATAAACTCAAAATGACTGTTTTATGAGAATGCCCCTTATATTAACTTGTTACAATATGAAGGAATCAAGTTATAAGAAAAAAACATTTAATTGTAAGAAAATGTAATACTTTTTAAGTATATCACTTTGGTAAATTTACTTTTTGACCAATCTATACATTTTGTCTCATTGAGTTAAATTACTTTACTGAATGATTTTATCTTTTTTTTTGTTGTTGTTGTTTGTCTGTGTGTAACCAGGGCTGTAGAGTCAGAGTCAGAGTCGAAGAATTGGAATCGAACTGATTTTGGAGTAAAGGAGTCGAAGTCGTTCGAAAACATGCCGACTCCGACTCCAGGTTTTTTTTTCTTTAATTTTCACTGACTCTTCTTGCCTTTTTTAAGAAACTGGCTACCAATTAATTTGATTACATCTATAAAGGCCTACTAATAATTTAATATTGAAATTAAATGAAGTTTATTGTTTTTTTGTCCATAACTTTTCTCTAAAGAAAAAATATGGTTCAGCAATGGTTTGGGACCTAAGTTAGATCACTCCAATCATTTAAACGAAAAAAAAAAAAAACATAAAAATCGTTTCACCAAGTGAGACGCTATGAATTTACAAACAACAAAGCGCGAGTATGAAAGTTGAAGAGTTCCCTCAATTTTTCCAAAATCCCTCATACCCTGACTTGAAGACCATTAAATAACCGGGAGAAGTATACCGTTTCAAACAGAAAATGAATTTTCCTAATCAGTTCAGGCGTCTTCTAATATAATTCGGGGAACATAGTACATAAAAAAATTCCAACGAGGTCTGTTAATTAGTATTGCCATAACTGTAAATGAAACTGACGGCTTCATGAAATATTAAATCTAGAAGCTAGAATACTTGTCAAACTTCAGTAATCGGACACCAGTTACGATATATTTATTAAAGAACATAAATTTAATCGTCGGAGAGGGCAAGGGGGATTTTTGTCTACAGTTCACCTTGAATTGAACACAAAATATATTTCAAAACTGAAATATTATAAAAAAAATCAATGACTAAATGAAGTTATTTATTAGCAAAAAATTTAATTTAATTCTGATGTTTATGCGTTATAACAATGTTATTGGTGAATTTAAGCATTTTACGCTTAGAAAGTTTCTTGTAAACCGAGAAATACTGAACATATAAGTGTTTTATGTTTGCAGTTATAACCTCCCCTGCCTCCCTGCAGCATTTTTGGGGGTAGCAACATCCAAATTCGTTTCAATCGTGCCAATACCTTTCTGAAAAACTAACTCTCATAATTATATGACAAAAATTGAATGGAAACCCACTTGCCCCCCAACGCAGTTATAACCGCCCCTCCCCCTGCACCTTTTTCGGGGTCGGCAACATCCAAATTCGGTTTTCTTGTACCAATAATTTTCAGAAAAACTAACTGCCATAATTGTATCACACAAATTGAACGGAACAGCACTCCCCCCCCCAGCACTTTTATCACTGCCCCCTTGCCCCCCTGCACCATTTTCGGGGTTGGCAACGTGCAAATTCGTTTTCCACGGACACCTAACTTTCTGAAAAACTAACTCCCATAATTGTATCACAAAAATTGAATGGAAAACCACTTGCCCCCCAGCAAACTTATAATTTTTCCCCCTTCTGCCCCCTGCAGCATTTTCAGGGGTAGCAGCATCCAAATTTGTTTTTCTCGCCCCAGTACCTTTCAGAAAAACTAACTCCCATAATTTTTATCACAAAAATTGAACGAAAATGCCACTTGCCCCCCAGCGCACTTATAACCGCCCCCTCTGCCTCCCTGCACCATTTTCTGGGGTGCCAACATCCAAATTCGTTTTCCTCGTGCCAATACCTTTCAGAAACACTAACTTCCATAATTGTGTCACAAAATGCGCACGGAAAACCATTTGCTCCCAGACTATGTGGAGTTCGTGGATTCTGCTGATATATAAATGGGACAACCTGGTAGCATTGTGAAGGCTACGCAGAGCCTAATCACAGAATTCTGATGCTGCCAGGATGGATTTTCCCTATTTATAGACGTGTACTTTGCACTTAAGAAATAGGACTGTATTGCAGGGAAGTATTGAAGAG